>NC_056748.1:508841319-508873819 GCF_019279795.1 Protopterus annectens
TCTGCACCTGTCGCCCCTGTGATTCAGGTTACTGGCTAAGGCTCTTGCCACCCCTATAGTACCTTTTTTAGGCAAAGTTCAAAGGACAAAACCATCACCGTAACAGGTACAAGCATGCAAAATCTGTAGGTAATGCTACTCAATGCTAGAAGTCTAAACCTCAAAATGCACTCTCTCGAGGCACTCCTAAAAATGGAGAACATCAATATCTGTGCAGTAACGGAGACCTGGTTCAAGGCTCCACAGAGCACCCCTGCAATACCAGGCTACAACTCTTACCACTCTTTTCAGCCATCAAACCAGGACCGAAACACTAAAGGTGGAGGAGTGTCCATATTCACCAAGGATATTCACACCACCAGGCTAGTTGCCCAACACAATGTGTCTGAAATTCTCCAGGTGCAACTAACACTAGGCAAGACTGCAATCCAAATTGTAACTTGCTACAGATCCCCCACTATGCCCCAAGATTCTCAATACACCTTTCTAAACATACTGGAAAATATTAAGATAGAACCAAACACCCTAATACTGGGTGATTTTAACTACCCTGCCATTAACTGGGAAAACTACTCGTGTACAAACACCTTTGCCCAACGGTTCTTGGAATTCATAAATTCCAATGCCCTGGATTAACTAATCCATAGTCCCACCAGGGGCTCCAATATCCTAGACCTGGTCATTACCAACATGGGAAATTGATGCTCCACACCTATGGTCACCGCCTTGTTAGTCAGGTCTGACCATAAGCTAATCACCCTTAACATCCGCATCCCACCCCCACCCCCCAGTAAGGAAACCTCCATAAAAAACTTCTCCAAAGCCAACTTCATGCTACTCAAGTCAGAAGTGACGAACTTCATAACACCCATGCAGATGGGAACTGAAAGTTTGACTGCTGAATCCTGCACTAAGGCACTGTACAAGCACATCCACTCATGCATGAATCGTGCCATCCCAAATAGAACCAAGATGCTCTCCTCCAAAAAAAGGAAGCCAATCTTGTGGTCCCCTGCCATAAACAAACTTTACAACAAAAGGAAGAAACTGTTGCAGAAAAGACAAAAATTCCAGGATGCAAAAAACTCCCTTACCAGCCTCAGTAAGAAACTGAGATCCCTCATAAAATCCTCCAAAGCTAGTTACGAAAATAAAATTGCCAAAGATTCCAAAGACAACCACAAGGTATTCTATAACTATGTCAAGAATCTAAATGGCAATGCTCAGATCTGCTCTGAGCTAAAACAGAATGGCATTAAATATACTGATCCCAAGGATATTGCAAATATCCTGGCAGATCGATTCAGTGCCAACTTCACCCCCTAAATGGCCCATCTCAATACCGGAAGATTGCCAAATTCTGGTAATAATGGCCACACAGGTAAAAAATGCACTCTCCAAAGCTAAGAATACAGCATCCATGGGACCAGATGACATCCCAGGCTGGTACTACATGAACTACAATATGAACTGGCATCTCACCTAAGTGTCATGTTTAATCATAGCGTCACCTCAGGTTTTGTGCCCACTGAGTGGCGCAGAGCTACAGTTATCCCACTCCACAAGGGGGGATCCACCTTGGATCCCAGAAACTACCATCCCATCAGTCTGACGAGCCTTATCTGCAAGGCCATGGAGCGTATTATCATGGAACTTATAAACAAAGACATTGGCAACCTTCAAACACTGGACCCCACCCAGTTTGGGTTTGTGAAGGGCTGATCTTGTCTCCTGAACCTGATTGACTTCTTTGAATCAGTCTCCAGAGCTATGGACAAGGGTAAGGTGGCCCACACAGCCTATCTAGAGCTCGCCAAGGCCTTTGATACCATCCTCCACTCTGGAATCATAGATAAACTTATTAAGCTGGGCATTAATCCCTACATCACCCAGTGGGTTGCCAACTGGCTTACTAACAGAACCCACACTGTAAAAGTAGCTGACTCCAAATCCAGCTCCAGACAAGTGACAAGTGGAGTACCCCAGGGTTCAGTCCTGGGACCGCTTTTGTTTGGCATCTACTACTGTGAAGTACAGGCTAACACTAAGGGACTCTGACTAACAAAGTTTGCAGATGACTGCAAACTGGGAGCCATTATTGAATACCCAAATGATGTGGATACTCTGCAAAAGGGCCTTACAGAAACAGATGCTTGGTGCCAGAGCCATGGGCTCGAGCTCAATGCCAAGAAATGTATAGTTATCCCCTTTGGGAAAAAACATGTACCTGTGAATTACCACATAGGTGGCAGTACACTAAACACCGAAAGTGTGATAAGAGACTTAGGGACACAGGTGGACCAGACCTCCCAACCGTTCCGAATTACTCGGTTTTTACTGAGTTTTGGGGTCCAAATGAAGGGGTGCCATGATTCCCCGAGTGGCACCCCTTCAGTTCCGATTATTTTTGCCTTTTTTTAAATTTTCACGCTGTCGGAGCTGACGTCATCACATGCACAATGACGTCAGCTCCGTCAGGCTACCAGCTAGTCGGAATTGAGCTCAAGGAGCTCACATTATCATTTCCAGCTGGCGGCCAGGAAGCTGAAATGGCGGGAATGGGGAACAGCAGAAATGGTGGCCGGGAATGGAACATGAAGCTGAAAAGGCAGAGTTTGCGAGCCGGGAACTACTCAGGGCAGTAGGCAGAGTTTGCGAGCAACGACAGAGGGGGTAAGGAACCACACTCGTTATTCAGGGTTGTGTGTGTGTGTGTGTGTGTGTGTGTGTGTGTGTGTGTGTGTGTGTGTGTGTGTGTGTGTGTGTGTGATTATTTCTTGATCTGGGATGTTATTTAATATAGAGGTGTCTTTATGCTCAAAATGTGTGGGCTGTGTGAGCTTTTACAGTAGCATGGTTTACAGACAGAGAAAGTTTTTTTTCTTTTTTGTGCTTTTATAAATTACCGCTCATTCTCTCACATGGAATGTAGTGACAACACCTAAGTATGTGGGGGTGGGGGTTGGTAAAGCCTCACACAGAGCTGCAGGGGATCTTACCACTGTGCAAAAATGCATATTTTAATTTTGGTATTAAGCTGATAGCAACAATATTTGTTGTTTGCTGCTTTGTAAGAACTATTGAGTGCAAGGACATATCAGTAATCATCACATATTGTTTAGCTCAAATTACAAACACACACACACACACACACACACACACACACACACACACACACACACACACACACACACACACACACACACACACACACACACACACACACACACACACACACACATTTGCTTATGCATTGCTTGACATTATTAGTTCTCATTGAGGACTTAAACCCATGCCCTCCAGAATATTATGGTGGTATAACTGCCACTGGGCAAACAAGACCCTCAAGACATTATTAAGGATGTCGTTAGTGTTTGGTTGAAAATTTGATTAACTAACTCTAAACTGCTTTTAGAGGAACAGACTATATGTTTTCAATACTTTTCAAAACACTTTATTGATTTTCTGTATCACTTTGGGATTTGTGGACAACCAGTATACCTGCCTGTTTGGCAGAAGATGACTGTTGCAACTGTGGATTCTGACATATAACTGTTGAGTTCATTTTAATAGTTTGCTAGACTTTTTGTTGTATGGCTGCCATTGTTGTTTTGTCCATATGTCACTTGCAATCTGCCTCATCTTACCACCATTCTTAAAAACTCTGCCTATATTTGTGGTGTGGGTATGCCTCACTCTTACAAAATAGGTCTGTATCCTGTTATCCCTCAGGTCATGACACTGATCCCACCTCACTAATATCTAAATATGCTCCATCAGAGGTTGCACTAACTTGGAGAAAAGGGAATTAATTAATTTCTCTTTCCTGTATGTTGATGCATTGACAGAGCGTTTGCGGCCTCAGAACCTTGGATGCCTCCTACAAAAATGCTTTAAGGTAGCCTTTTTAAGTATTTAGATTGAGCCTGTCAGATATGGGGTCAGTCAATTACTATTAGTTATTCAAAGGCAACCCTGTTTTCCATACATGTGTCTTTAAGTGTCTTACCCAAGTTGTTAGATTGTGAGTTGTGGATGGATTAACCTTTTTGCTTGTGGCTGATTCAGGTATTCAGACTTATAAAACATATTTTGTTTTTGTAACTGTATTGTTCAGTATATGACCCTTGCACATGACATTGCTTGTGTGCTTTCTCCCATGCCTGACCTTCTTAAATTTTACCTGGGAATGCTTGAGCAGAGGGGAGGTAGAAGCTCTTAATAAGAACTTAGTATGAAGGACTGCAGTAACACTGTGCTAGGTGCATCTGAATCCTCCTCAATCACTTTCATTAGATATATCACAGTGTTAGCCCAGCTTTGGCTGTGGGATAAATGGCAGCTGTGTAGTTTTCATGTAATAATGATTTTGTTATACAGCTTGTCGTTCATAACTCCTTTTTCTTTTTATTGCACATCTGTAGTGTAACTGAAGCATGTTTGTGGACAAACCAAAGGTGATCTTGTGTATTTTGGTAACATATGCAGTTAAATACTAATATAAATGATTACATTTCTGTCTACACATCTTCACTGAACAGTGAAACAGCACAGTTATCAATAAAACTGTATTATATCCTCTGTATGAAAATGGAACATGTTTCAACAGTTTTTTTTTTTTTTTACAGCAGATGTTTGTTTATAATGTTATCAATGAAAATAATACAGAGCTGCATGGGGTTTCTTTTTATTCCCTGCTTCAATACATGTCAGGAGCTATAATATGATATGATGATAGTTCATTTCCAGTATAGCTAGTGAGCCATTAAGAAGATATAAGGTAATTCCACTTCCTGAAAGATTTATCAATAAAGTTGTCTCGGTTCACTGGTCAGAAATGTGAGAAAGAAGAGTCCTAAAACTGCTAAGCAATGCCATTGTTTAGCCACTGTATTTATAAACCATGCACTAGATGTGCATTAATATAGTCTTCTGTCAGTTGTTCAGCAAACATTTCAGCATACAACTTTAGAGAAAATGATTAAATTAGCAGATCATTTCTGCTATACATGGTTGCGTTAGTTGTATAACTCCAGGAATAGAAGTATTTCTATATTCTATTATTTTCCCTCTGTAAATATAATACTAGATAAGCAAAATTATTTCCAGGTTAAAAAAAATATGTTGCTATCTGCAGTTACTTTTGTGAGTATGACGCACTATTTTCTATTTACTCTTTCTAGACCTGTGTTTTAACTGTTAATTGAAGTAGTCCTTCATGTACTGTTTTTGCTTCATCATTTAAGTGTGGCTTAATAACTGCAGTCAAGTCTGAACATGAAGGCTGTAGGTTCTAGTCCCCACTGAAGACTGAGGTCACTGGTAAAAGACATTGAATATCAGAGTACAAGAAATCTGACGGGATGAGTTACTTCTCTGATTAAATATGCTGTCATTCAGCATTGGCCTTTGTATGTGATATTGCAATTGTAGCAAATGATTTGCTATAGTTTGAGTTTAAAAGTGTTTTTTTTTTTTTTTTTTTGCTCCTCAATTTCGATTTGAGGGGACCACCAGATAAACTAGGTATGCTTCTGTGTCTGGACCTACCCTGAGAACAGGAAGTATACCCCTCAACATTTGACAAATACTACCTTTTATAAAACTTTTATCAATTGTAGCACACTCATCCTTTGATATATTCCATGCAGTGCGGTTAATTTGGATCAAACTCCTATATCGCCCCAATAAGGAACTGACACTAGCCAAAAGGTTTACAAAGCTAGCAGAAAACAGAAGTAGATTACCAGGCCTCTCTCCTGCATCATGCACACACCTAAGGAAAAATTTGGACTTATAAGCCCAGCCACCAATCATTATATTTAGTTGTCACTTGTCCTTGGGATCACATACATGCTGTGCTAATGGTACATACTCATAGCATGTAGAATTATAACGACACATTTCTTACTGGACTTTGAAACAAGTCTGTTTGTGAAGATATTTTAAACTAACTCAATTTTTCTTAATATAATTGCATACTATTTCCACATTTGTGCAACTCTGTCATATGCATACATTAGTGTTTATGGTAAATGGGGTGAAATAGCCAGGTAATGGGACATTGGAATGGCTGCAGGGGGACTCTGGTGCCATGTTTTGGTTGTCTGTTCTTCAGTTTGCATTCGAAAGTTGGTATCCCACAATTCCATTGGAGTGGGTGGGGTTACATAATTATGTATGCAAATTAGATGTTAATCAGCGTACAGATTTGTACCTATTTTTCATGGGCCTTGCCCAGATTTTTGATGTTTCCAGGTTGAGAGGTATGAGGTGGACAGTGGTCTCACCTTCGATAACCACATCACCACAACAGTCAGGAAATCCTTCTATGTGGCACACCTCATCACTAAGGGCTTTTCATCCAGAAAAATGGAGGTCATTGTCCCACTGTACTCATCCCTCATTAGACCCATTATAGAATACAATGCCCCATTTGGTATGTACCTCTCAAGACATCTGCAACAACTGGAAAGGCCACAGAAATACCTCACTAAAAGAATCACAGGCCTAAAGCAGATGCCCTATGCTGACCGCCTTAAAAAAATCCAGCTATACTCTGTTGCATATTATCTACTCAGAGGCGATCTCTGCTTAACATACAAGGCCATGTCAAACCCAGAGCTGTTGGACATGCTACACTTAAAGAAATCCCAATCCCTCAGAGCCACACACTCCAGGGATCTAAACCTTGTCATCACAATAAACAAAACATACTAGAGGGATAGGTTCCTGACCCAGAGACTCCCCAGACTCTGGAATAGACTGCCCATACATATCAAGCAGAGTGCCTCTTTGGCCCTCTTCAAAAGAAACCTTGACGACTGGATGGGAGAATGGAAATTCACCCCGGGGATCACGTCAGTCGCCCTGCTAGACAGGGGTCCAGGGAAGTAAATAATGTGGGAAGAAATAGCCAGGGAATTGTTATGGATAGGCTTGTATAGGCCCTAGGGCTGATAGCCTAGTACCAACCTATGAACCTATAAAAACAGAGATGGCTAACTTCACGGCACACATGCAAATGGAGAATAGTTGCATTACCGCCGAATCATACACCAATGCACTGTATGAACACGTACACAAATGCATGGATCTTGACATACCCAACATAACCAAGATGCTCTCCTCCAAAAAAAGCAAACCAACCTGGTGGTCCCCTGCCATATGCAAACTCTGCAACAGGAGGAGGAAACTGATGTGGAATAAGGTGAAGTCCCAAGAATGGAAAAAGTCCCTTATCAGCCTCAACAAAAAGTTGAGATCCCTCATCAAATCCTCTAAAGCTAGCTATGAAAGCAGAATTGCAGCAGATAGTAAAGACAACCACAAGGCCTTCTATAGTTATGTAAAGAATCTCCATGGCAATACCCAGATTTGCTCTGAGCTACTGCACAATGGTACCTCCTATACTGAGCCAACAGATATTGCCATTATACTGGCCGACAGATTCAGTGCCAACTTTACTCCTCAAAGGACCAATCACAATACCAGTAGATTGCCAGGCACCTAGTATTACTGCTGCACAGGTTAAAACAGCACTGTCCAAGGCCAAGAATACAGCATCTATGGGATCTGACAATATCCCTGGCTGTGTTCTACATGAACTACAGAGTGAACCGGCATCTCACCTGTGTGCCCTGTTCAATCAGCCTCACCTCAGATTTTGTCCCCACTGAATGGTGCACTGCTACAGTTATCCCTCTCCACAAAGGAGGAGCGAATACATACCCTGGGAACTGTAGTCCCATTAGCCTGACAAGTCTGATATGCATACCTATGTAACATTTATCATGGACCTAACAAACAAGAATATAGGGAATCTCCAAACTCTGGGTCCCACAAAGTTTGGTTTTGTGAAGGGCAGATCATGCCTGCTCAACCTGGTCAGCTTCTTTGAGTCAGTCACCAGAGCTTTGTATGAAGGCAAGTTGGTTCATACAGACTACCTTGATCTGACCAAGGCCTTTGATACCATTTCCCACTCAGAAATTATAGAAAAACTCACTAAGCTAGGCATGAACCACTATATCACTAGGTGGGTTGCAAACTGGCTAACAGGTGGAACCTACAGTGTGAAAGTAGCTGACTCCAAGTCAGACTGCTGACCATTCACAAATGGAGTCCCACAGGGTTCGGTTCTAGGTCCTCTCCTGTTTGGTATCTACTTCTCTTAAGTCTAGGCCAACACAAAGGGACTCTGGCTGACAAAATTCGCAGACAGTTGCAAGTTGGGAGCTATTATTAACTCCCCAAGTGATGCTGACATCCTACAGAAAGGCCTCACTAAGACCAATGACTGGTGTCAGAACCATGGTCTTAAGCTCAATGCCAAAAAATGTGCCATTATCCCCTTTGAGAAAAACCTGGTTCCCCATGAATTACAACATCAATGGTAGTCCACTGAACACACAAGGCGTTATAAGAGATCTGGGAACACAGGTTGACAGGAACCTCTCTTTTGACCACCGCATTGCCACTGTGGTCAGAAAGTCCTTCTGTGTGGCACATCTCATTACTAAGGGTTTTGTATCCAGGAAGAAAGAGGTCATTGTCTCCCCCTACTTTTCCCTCATTAGGCCAATTATCAAGTACAATGCCCCATTTGGCATGTACCTCACTAGACACCTGCAACAACTGGAGAGGCCATAAAAGTACCGCACAAAGAGGATCCTAGGCCTTAAACTCTTGTCCTATATGGACAGACTCAAAAAAACTCCAGCTACTCTCTGTCTCATATCGCCTACTTAGATGCAATCTCTGCTTTACTTACAAAGCCATGTCTGATCCAGCTCTGTTAGAAATGCTACATCTAAAGAAATCCCAGTCTCTCCACACCACATGCTCCAGAGACCTCACCCTCATTACCATAATCAATAGTACATGCTGGAGGGACAGGTTCATAGCCCAGAGACTGCCCATGCTATGGAATAGACTTCCCATACATGTCAAGCAGAGCACCTCATTGGCCCTCTTCAAGAAAAATCTTGATGAGTGGATGGGAAATAGAAAATTCACCCCGGGGATCACTCCAGTGGCTCTACTCTACAGAGACACTCGGAACTAAGGTTGGGTGGCACATTGCCATGGTAATCCTATGGGCTAGGTTTGATCAGGCTCCAGGGCCATTAGCCTAGTACACACCTATGAACCTATGCTGTTAAAAACTAGCCTTAAACTTGGATGTCTTGATAAAATCAAGCCTTTTCTATCTGATAATACATGTAAATCCATAACTCAAAGCTATCTACTCACTAGTCTCCTGAATGCATAGTCAGTTTTGACTAACCTACTGTTGTCTTTGCTAGCCAAACTGGAAGAATTATATAAGAGGATTACAAAGTTTACAAGTAATTTACATTAAACACATCACTGTTTTGCACGTCAGTCCCTTAAGTGGCTGGAGCTACCTAAGCTAATAACTCACACTTGCATTGAAACTGCTTAGAACATTCTCTGCTGTCCTGACAGAGATTCTGCCACCAACCACTCAAGAAACTGGTGCTTACCTAACAGAAATCTGCGTTTACTGAACCATCGCTCACAAAAAATGTTTAGATTTCTTGAGTAAACACTATTTTTTTAATCAAATTAACAACAGGTAGAAGCTGTTTGCAGCCTCAGTCAATATGCCTGAAAACAAACCAGGAAGCAAGGTATAACACAAATATTTCAAAAGAATAATAAAAGAGCTACAGGGAAATGTTCCAGAAAGCAATGAGGAAGTCTACAAGAGAAGGAAATACAGTACAGTTAAAACATCGTGGTGAAAGTCATGAGAGAAAATGCATCTCTACATTTTCCTTTCATAAGTGTGTCATTTTTATTGCTTCAGATCTAATATGGGAGGAGAATACATACTTCATCCGTAACGTTTTTTGTTGAATTGTAAATCATTGTTTGGGCCTGTTTTCACTGGAGCAATGAAGAATGTTAGGGCAGAGCTGTCCATGTGTGTGTGTTCATAAGTCTCTGTGAGAGGCTGTTTGTCATTTGTTTGTTTTGCAAAATTTGATCTTGATTGATTGGGTTATTTCTTTCTAGGGCTGACTGTACTCCAGGTAGATTTGGGGCAGGAGAGAGAATCTTTTCCAGAGGCCACCTCCATGTCCTTTCTGACAGGTCTGATCCTACAATTGAATCTTGACACATTCTTCTTAGGTTTGGGAGTTACAAGAGGCAGCTACACCCTAAATGTGAGTCTTCTTCATCCCCTAATGAATCTCTTCCCTTCTGAACTGATTCTTGCTCTGCAGTATAGAGGTAAAGCATGACTTAGCTGTTTCTTCCTTTACATGGCATTCAGGTTCCTCAAAATACACTTTGTTGGCTCTGGTTGAAGTCTTACAATATTCACTTTACCAGTTAATCTACTGTACTTCATACTAAACATCACATTTAATGGTTTTTGGTCTAGTAATACATTTAATGAGGTTTTTGCAGTCCTCGCTTCTTTGTCTCCCAGTGGGCTCATAAACCTATTGAAACTCTGGGGGGATTGACTGCTGTTTTAATTTGTGCTGTTATTCAAATCTGCCTTTTCCTCCTAGTAGGGTCATAGATCTGCTAAGCTTCAACCTTAGGGATTTATAGATATATTAATGTCTGAAAATGGTCAATAAGCCTTTAGCAAGTTAAGCAATAATTTCCCAAATTTTGACAATACACCTTTTTGTGTATATATATATATATATATATATATATATATATAAAGTAAAAATAAAACAATTTAAATAACATATCGAAAGAAATGCTTCATATATAAAACAAAATATTTTTCCATCATTGTAACTTACTATTATGATCATTATTCCAAATGTGTAATAGTATCTAGTTCTTTTAAAACTTTGTGGAGATTCATGCATTTTAGGACTCATCAAAAACTAGCAGAAGCTTCTAAGTCCCTGAATATCAGTTATTTAATTGACTCTCCATAATAAACAATTTCCTAGAAATATAATGGGAAGTGGCTAGACTAAACACTTAACTTCCATCTACATACAGAAAAAAACACACAAAGCTACATTAACTCTCTTCTTTTAATGGCCAAAAAGGTCTAGGACTGCCATTGTTAAGGGAGTCTTCCTAGTTCAGCTTGAATATAGCCTAGTCACATCCTCTAAGTAAAAAATATTACCACCTTACAGACCATCTCTGATACAATTTATTTCATTACTCCCACCCAAAAACACAACTGCCTCAATCTCTATAAAGCTAAATGTCTTCTAGACAGAAAGCAGACGTCTTACTTAGATCCATACCTTATAAACTCCTAAAACATGAAACAGTCTCATGTCCAGCAAAAACACTGCCTGCCAAAACCTCGAATTAACCACAGAAGTCTCTCATGCTCAACATCTAGCCTGCTGACTTTAAAAACAAAACTGTATTGCACTAATTGTGCTTTTACCATTCTTGTACCAAAACTCTTAGAATCTCTTCCATCTCTCCTTAGTCTTGTTCTCCTATTTCAAATTTAGTCCTCAGTTCAAAAATCATCTCCTCGCACCAGCAAAATGTAGGTGCTTTCTGTTTTAATCCTTGCTCCTATCCATTCCCTTCATCTCTTAAGAGTAAAATAATCCATTACTTGAAATATTGTATGCATTTTCCCTATTTTTTTTTTTCTTTTTTAATGTGTTTTTCTTGTATATCCATCCATTCACAACTCCTTTTTCCCATTTTCCACATGGGTTATGGAGTCGCTTCAGTTACAATCATCTACGGTTAAGATTCATACTGCTGGGTGGCTAGCCCTGGTGCGGTGGTTCTTCCATATCACTCATGCACACAACCTATAGCCAGTTTAAAGCTGTCAATCCACTTAATGCATTGGAGTGTGGGAGGAAACTGGAGCACCCAGAGAAAACCCACTTAACACAGGGAGGACATGCAGACTCCACAAAAAAGTCATCCCAGCTGAGAATCGAACTGGAGACTTTTTTTGCTGTGAGTTGACAACACTAGTACCTTTCTGTTTAAACTGCTACTGTTTTCCCCTTGTTGAGTCTGCCCACCCCCCACTGGGGCATTAAGGTAACATTTTCTGGAATTCTAACCACAGGACTTGAGCTAAAGGAAACTGGCTTTATTTGAGTGGATCTGTCCTTAGCAAGTTTGACTTGTTTAGCACACAGCTACATCCACCCAGGATGTTTTGTTCAAGACTCAGAGGTGCAGGGTACAAGCTTTCCATCAAAATGGAAAAAAACAGTTTTTATTTAAATTCTTCTTAAATATTTTAAGTTGCACTTATAGTAGCCTGTGTGGCGATACTTTTTTGTACTTTTTTCCATTTATCTGTTTGTATTTTTTAGTTTGTTCTGGGACCTTATTCTTGTAGTTTCATTTCTAGTTGTATGAAAATTGTGGATTACTGCATGATTTTAGCATTGTTTATACATTATACTGCATGTCTATTCCCATAAGTTGAATTACATGTAAAAGGTAGCTTTTTCTGTATTTTGAACCCAGTCTGGAAATGTTGTAGCTTCTTTCACAACTGTGGCAGGATTATGATGATCTGCCACAGTTGAACCTCATTTAATCATTTATTACAGCATTACTAGTACATTTTTGCATAGTCTTGTGCCTTAGTCTGTTGTAGGATTGTAACAGTGGCAGTATTATTCTGCTCTGTAATTTGTGCTTCAGTACGTTTTATAGTTGTATGTACCTGCTTAAAGTTATATTAAAGAGCCGTTCTGTTTATCTTTCTAAAAGCTTCCATTCCTTATCATAATCTGACTTGCGAAGTCCTCCCCTCCCCTCTTTCATTGCTATTGTCTGTTGTGTAACCTATTTAAGAAATTTCCATCCATTGTTTTCCATATACTCCTAATACTAGGTGCCCACCCAGCAAGCCAATATTACACTTGAGTAAACCTCCCTTACTACAGATTGGTTCCTGTGCATTTTCCCAGAGCTCCCATCTACTTGGCACCCTAGCCACACTCTGAGGAGATCCTGAGTTAATTCTGCTCCATCCTTGGCAGATATGACATTTATTGTATTTGTTTGCACTTCAATTTACTGTTTAGAGTGCTACTGCTTTATTTGTTGATTTTTGCCTTTAAATCATTGTAAAAGTCCCTAATACTTGGAATTGCCTTGTCAAGGTAGTTTACATTTTTTATAGCATTGCACTCTCAAGCAATCTTTCTTGGTGTTATTACTTCAAGAGGTTAGCAGTGCCCTATATAGACAGAAATGCCCAGAAAGCAATTTTTTTGATAAAACTTTCCTTAGAACTGAAACCTGTAACACAGTGTGGCTAAAACAAAGCCATAGTGTGGAGAAAAGTGTAGAGCAGCAAGTTTGCAAATTAAACAACACCACTATCAAATTGTAGCACAATCTAACCTAGTATAGTGGCAAACCCCAGAGATCACCCAAGGAAACCTCTGTATAAGCCAGTCCACAGCCTACAATAGCCCACCAAAATACAAGTCCAGACAACATGGGTATGAGAATTTTCCAAATGTCTCCATAGCCAGCTTGGTTGATATGAACATCTTGAGACAATGTAGCAATTGTTTTAAGTTCACAGACAACCATTTAATCATTTAAAAACACAGTATGAGAAACAAATGCATATATCCAATTTTATTGGTGGCAAAAACCTTGTATATAATACAAACAAGGTTGTCAAAACACACACATGCTACATCCACCACACACACAGACTAACCTATGCATAGGCACTAAAAAGAAATCTTCCCAAATCTCAAAGACCTCCTAAGCACATAAATGGTAATGCCTATTCTCAGTAATTTCTAAGGTACTCACCAAAAGCAACACCAAATGCAACATACTTTTAGACCCAGTGTTACTCCAAGAGCAAAGCCCATAAGGCAATCTAACACATTACCCAGGAGTCCTGCCATAGGGTATTCCATTGTATGACGCACAGACGCCTGCCTCACCAGACTGAACAAGGAGAAGATAATGGTTAGTTGCTTATCTTAAGCTAAGATCTGCCAAGTAACTCATGCACTCAAGTCACTCCACCACATATACCAGTATGATTCTATCATAGTCCATATGGGTGTTAACCTGAGATGTACTTCCCTTGACTATATGAAGAGAGACATTGTTGATCTCTGTGGATATGTGTCTCAGGTAGGTATGTGCCTTGCATTGAGCACCATTCTACCTTCACCAAGGATGATGCCACAGTATGAACAAAGGATGAGTGACTTCAGTAATTGGCTTAGGTTCTGGTGTCTTTCCAGGGGGGTTTCAATATATGTTAGCATGGGAGGACATGATTAACAGACTGCATTGCTTTGGATAGGATAGTCTGCACCTGTCTCTCCTAGGCATCTGAATATTGACTAAAACTTTATCCATCCCCTTACTGCCTTTTCAAAACAATGCCAAATTGACAAACCTACCAACATAGCACATAAAACCAAGAGAAAGCTAAAGGTAATACTGCTCATTGTTAGAAGCCTAAATAAGAAACTCCACATCCTACAAACTCTCCTTACTCTGGAGAATATAGACATCTGTATTGTTATCAATATATGGTTTAAATCTCTAGAAAGTACTCCAGCAGTGCAATGTTTCAGTGATTTCCACACATTTAGACCAGCTGTACAAGCAGGTAATTGACCCATGGTAACTCTATGGGAAGACTCCATATGTTTTTTGTGGCATATATCACAGAAGTAGATTGCCAGGTCTTTCTTCCACACAAATGCTGCTGTGCAGTTGTTCCCCAGTCAGGTTTTGAACCTAGGTCTGCCAGTTGATAATCCTACACCTTAATCTCTTTGCGACTGGGCCAGGGATAGACAAGCTGCACAGACAAGGACAAAAGGTGGAGTCTCAATCTGTATTAGCAACAAGCATAACTCTGTTGCCCTGGAATTTATCCACACACAGATCATCATAGACAAAGTCCCTTACCTTATCCTATTAAGCATTTTTAATTTCTCCAAATATTTTGGGTTTCTAATACCATGACAGGAATGCACCCCACTCCTAAGTCAAAGTACGATTAAAGTTCATGAAATTAGTATTGTTTCAATCTTTGACGTCAGCCAGACGTGCTGCTCTTAGCACCTGCAATGTGCCCAGTAAAGACTCCTCCTGCAATGCGTACAGAGTTACATGTATTGGTAACATATTTAAATATGACTGCAGATTCTTTTTTATAAGACCTGTTGCTCCTACTACTATTGGAACTGTATCTTTCTTCCACATTGCTCTTATTTCTGCCTGCAAATCCTGGTATTTTATGACTTTGTGTCTCTCTGTATGCAAGACACTGTAGTCACTGGGTGTGGCGATTCCAGTGATCAGTGCTACGTTTGTCTTCTTTTCATGGACCACTATATCTGGTTTTCTAGCATCTATCTTTTGAACTATTGGTAATGGATGATCCCATGTAATGTAGACTTAAAGATTTTCTGTGATGCTTTGTGGTTCATGTTTCCAGCCTTTCTCAGACACTTCAGTATCATAATGTTTGCACAATCTCCAGTGCAACAGTCTTGCTGCATTATTATGCCTATTAGTATACAGTCCTTCTGCCATTAATAAGTTGCAACTAGCAACGAGGTGTGCAACTGTTTCCAGTTCTGTTTTATAAAACCTACATTTGTCCATTTCTCCCACATGTTCAACGGACGTTGTAAACCAATGTGTATGTAGCCAACTGTGTTGTGCCGCCAATGTTAACCTTTCATCTCTTGGTTTGAATTTGCCTCTCCTTAACCATTCCTGATCAACATGAGGTTCTTCCAGAAGTTTTCTATACTTGCAACTATATTTATGCATTTTCCACACCCTATCAAGCTATAAGTCATCATCTATATCCCTAGAATCCCATAGCTCACACCTAGACCTACTGGAGGCACTCGCCATTAAACCAAATACCCTATTCAAGGGAGAGTTTAACTGCTCTTGTATAGTTTGGGAATGTATACTGCTTCATACTCACAGGCACAATGATTCCTAGACTTCATTGACACAAATTCCCTCGACAAGATAGTATGCACACCCACCAGAGGTTTAAACGTACTGGACCTGGAACTCACCCATACTTGTGAGGTCAGACAACAAAGACATCTCCTTTGAAATATAAATCAACTTGGTAATCCCAGCAAGCCCTGTAACACCAACTATTCCAAAGAAAACTACACCCTCTTAAGCAATAGTTTATCAAAATTCAGTGCCCCTCCCAACCCTGAGCTCACAACAACCTAAACAGAATTTTTCACAGAGACCCTGTACAACCATGTAAATAAATGTATAGAAGCTGCTGCACAAACTGGAAGAAAGCCAAAAACAAACTGTAAAAGCAAACAGCACTGGTGGAATTCTAAACTTAATAGTGTACATAGCAAAAGGAAAAAAAAAGATTCTACCCCGGATTTACTAATCTGCCATGCAGGACTAGCTTAGTCCTGCACGGAAGTGGCCATTTAGGAGCAGGACAGCAGTGCGCCATGCAGATTAATGACCCTTTTTGTTTTTTTTTTTTTTTTTAAATCTGATTAAAGCTAACCATAGGTGTGCAGGTGTGCCCATTGCTTAGCTACGATTAATGCAGCTTAAATGGCTGAAGAGGATAACAAGGAAGATATATGCAAATGAAGCAGCATAGCAATAGTGTAGTGGGCAGAGCATTCGCCTTACGAGCAGGCATTTCCGGTTCAAGTCCCACTGCAGCACACTCCATTTTCCATGACAAAGCACGTTATGACCAATATTTTTGTTGTATAACCCACTAAATAACATATATTTGTGAACTGGAGTACTGCAGTAAATGCAAATGTGAAGTGTCAGTGTCATAATGTATAAAGCAGTAGTAAGCATATTTAAGCACTAGTAAGCGAGTTTAAGCCTGTTTGTGTGGGGGTAAGCAATGTGCACACAGGTTAAGCAATTTTGAAGCTAACTCTCTGTAAGCATATGTAACTGGAGGTTAGCTGTGCTTACCCTCGTGCAAACTCGCTTACAACTGCTCAAAAGTGCCTTAATCACTCTGTATCCAACAGCTCTTGTTCTGCCCATCAACAAAATAAATAGCCTTGCAGGTCTTGAGCCCAGGACCCTATACACTATAGTCACAGTAGTTAACCACCAAGCCATCATAGCAGTACAGAAGAATGGGGTATCACCAAACAAGTCCTTACTATAGTGAAATCAAACTGAACCTGTGAAAGGAATCATTATACAGTCATATGTTCCATAACCCACTACATAACATAAATATGTGAACTGGAGTACAGCAGTAAGCCCAGAAGTGAGGTGTAATTGTAATAGAGTGTTAAAGACCACAATAAAACACAAGGACCCCATAAAGTGTACATACACATTACTCATGGATACCAGGCAGATATATAAGATGTAATGAATAAGAAACCAATGCCAAAAAGAAAATATAATGCAAAGTCTAATGTAAGCAATGCTAAGCATTGCACAGGCCAGCTTAGGAGGTGTAAGCAATGTGTAGGCCAGCTAACTCATTTTGCCCAGTGGTATACCCCTTTAAACAATGCCAGCCTTAGGTAAGCAGATTTGCCCATAGCTTAGCCTTTTCAAAACTGGCCAATCATGGAAAAGTGCGGGAAATCGGCCCTTCTTAAACCCAGCAGGCGGGAATACATCTCATAACTGGTTGTAGCTTCCCTTTGCAGGCACCATGTTAGGAAGGGGAGAGGGAGTGCACTTTCGGCCGCAGTGCTGGTGCATCCAGGAGTCCAAAGTGATGGCAGGACTCCTTGTCAAAGACCATGAGCAGAGACTGCTGCAGGGCCTGTACCAGGGTTCCCAATATAAGGTGGAAGCCTGGGACCATCTCGCCCATGACCTCACCAGTGCCACTGGCATACCCCAAACTGATGAGCAGGTCAGGCATCACTATGCAGACCTGAAGCAGTGTAAGGGAGACCACTTGGAGCGGTGGATCCAAAAGGCTAGAATGGCAGGGGATGTCCCAGCTGTGTGAAAGTATTACCCCACTATGTGTGTAATAATTGCCAGCTCATGTATATCATGGATAGGTATGGCTAAATATTCCTCTTATGTCCTCCACAGCTGCAATGGAGCAGGCCGTGAACCAGGAGGCCCATGGAAGTCACCTGGAGAGGATGTGAGGCAGGTCAGTAATACTCTTGCATGTACTGTCATAGGAATTAAATCTAAAAGTATTAGTAAATGAATTGTCTGTATAAAACCTGTATTGTTTAAGGCAAGTACTGCGTACACCGGAGAATATGGCAGGAAGAGTTTCATATAGTATGTACATAAATAAAAGCGTAATAACCTGACAATAAAGGTCTATCTGCTGGACTGCATGTGTATACTCTGGTATCATATGGTAATGTAGGATTGCAATCACATAATAGCACTGTTGTATTAAGCACTGTTATCCACACCATGCACCATAAATAGAATGTTTAGGAATGCCTGTATCTGACTGGTGTAATCCCCAGAGGCCATTTAGTACAAATGAGTGACGCACAGAAAACAGGGAAAAGCAGACAACAAAACCCGAATAGCACATGCAACTGAGATATGAACTGCTGTATTTTTAGCACACACACACACACAGCCATGGTTCAAATCCTGCCAGTGGTAGTAGTCTGCATACAGAATCATACCCCACAACTGTACAGATATGTCCAGAATGTCCAGTGAAGTGGCCCATATCTGTTGCCTGTTAACCTGTCCCCCTGGGAAATCAGTGGGATGATCCCAGACATATAGGCAGCAAATAGGAAATACAATTGATTGACACACATCTATGAGAACAAAGCGGGCACACTAGCAACTCCCCAAAACCTTATGAGAGTAAGAAGCCATGTATGTCCCATTTACACCCCCATGTTGTCAAGCTGTGGCCAGAGTGTGTACAGTAATAGAGTGAGATGTATGTGCATAATAGTAATGTGGAATCTGGTACTGTGTGTGGCAACATTCAGGTAGTGCTAACAAACATTTCTCCCACAGGTCTGTCAGAAACCAACACTGTGCCCAGAAATACAAGAATGATACCCTGTACTGGTACTGTTTACATTGGTATTGTATGTCATTGTGACTGATGCAGTTGCTCTGAATAATGAGGTATTACACATCACTGTCACCCACACTGTCCTACAACATATAACTGTCTAGGAAATCTGTATAAGAATGTTATAATACAAGGTCAGAATGCAAAAGCACAGGAGAATTATAAAACAGAAAGCAGATAGGAGATATACAGCAATATCTATATAGCACACACAACTCTGATGGACAGTGTTTAAGTTGTAGCAGATGGTCTTAATCCTGTGAGCGGAAGTAGGCTGCATACAGATTCATACCCCACAACTGTACAGATAAGACCAGAATGTCCAGTATATGGGCCCATATCTGCTGCCTGTCCCCCTGGGAAGTCTGTGGGATGATCCCAGATGTTTAGCCAGCAAACAGAGAATACAAGTGATTGTCAAACATCTATGAGAACAAACCTGTCACTGTAGCAACTGCCAAAACTGTTAGGAGAGTAATAAGCCAAGTATGTCCTTTCTACACCCCCGTGTTGTCAAGCTGTGACCAGAGTGTGTACAGTAACAGAGTGAGATGTATATGCATAATACTAATGCATAAGCTGGAACTTTGTGTGGCAACATTCAGGTAGTGCTAACAGACATTGCTACTACAGGTACGTTTGGTACAAACACCGTGATGAGAAATAACCTTTATACCCTGTACTGGTACTGTGTACTCTGGTATTGTAGAGAATTGTGAGTGTTGCAGTTTCTCTGAATAATAAAGTATCACTGATCAGTCACCCACACATATTATCTACTCAGAGGCAATCTCTGCTTAACATACAAGGCCATGTCAAACCCAGAGCTGTTGGACATGCTACACTTAAAGAAATCCCAATCCCTCAGAGCCACACACTCCAGGGATCTAAACCTTGTCATCACAATAAACAAAACATACTAGAGGGATAGGTTCCTGACCCAGAGACTCCCCAGACTCTGGAATAGACTGCCCATACATATCAAGCAGAGTGCCTCTTTGGCCCTCTTCAAAAGAAACCTTGACGACTGGATGGGAGAATGGAAATTCACCCCGGGGATCACGTCAGTCGCCCTGCTAGACAGGGGTCCAGGGAAGTAAATAATGTGGGAAGAAATAGCCAGGGAATTGTTATGGATAGGCTTGTATAGGCCCTAGGGCTGATAGCCTAGTACCAACCTATGAACCTATAAAAACAGAGATGGCTAACTTCATGGCACACATGCAAATGGAGAATAGTTGCATTACCGCCGAATCATACACCAATGCACTGTATGAACACGTACACAAATGCATGGATCTTGACATACCCAACATAACCAAGATGCTCTCCTCCAAAAAAAGCAAACCAATCTGGTGGTCCCCTGCCATATGCAAACTCTGCAACAGGAGGAGGAAACTGATGTGGAATAAGGTGAAGTCCCAAGAATGGAAAAAGTCCCTTATCAGCCTCAACAAAAAGTTGAGATCCCTCATCAAATCCTCTAAAGCTAGCTATGAAAACAGAATTGCAGCAGATAGTAAAGACAACCACAAGGCCTTCTATAGTTATGTAAAGAATCTCCACGGCAATACCCAGATTTGCTCTGAGCTACTGCACAATGGTACCTCCTATACTGAGCCAACAGATATTGCCATTATACTGGCCGACAGATTCAGTGCCAATTTTACTCCTCAAAGGACCAATCACAATACCAGTAGATTGCCAGGCACCCAGTATTACTGCTGCACAGGTTAAAACAGCACTGTCCAAGGCCAAGAATACAGCATCTATGGGATCTGACAATATCCCTGGCTGTGTTCTACATGAACTACAGAGTGAACCGGCATCTCACCTGTGTGCCCTGTTCAATCAGCCTCACCTCAGATTTTGTCCCCACTGAATGGTGCACTGCTACAGTTATCCCTCTCCACAAAGGAGGAGCGAATACATACCCTGGGAACTGTAGTCTCATTAGCCTGACAAGTCTGATATGCATACCTATGGAACATTTATCATGGACCTAACAAATAAGAATATAGGGAATCTCCAAACTCTGGGTCCCACAAAGTTTGGTTTTGTGAAGGGCAGATCATGCCTGCTCAACCTGGTCAGCTTCTTTGAGTCAGTCACCAGAGCTGTGTATGAAGGCAAGTTGGTTCATACAGACTACCTTGATCTGACCAAGGCCTTTGATACCATTTCCCACTCAGAAATTATAGAAAAACTCACTAAGCTAGGCATGAACCACTATATCACTAGGTGGGTTGCAAACTGGCTCACAGGTGGAACCTACAGTGTGAAAGTAGCTGACTCCAAGTCAGACTGCTGACCATTCACAAATGGAGTCCCACAGGGTTCGGTTCTAGGTCCTCTCCTGTTTGGTATCTACTTCTCTTAAGTCTAGGCCAACACAAAGGGACTCTGGCTGACAAAATTCGCAGACAGTTGCAAGTTGGGAGCTATTATTAACTCCCCAAGTGATGCTGACATCCTACAGAAAGGCCTCACTAAGACCAATGACTGGTGTCAGAACCATGGTCTTAAGCTCAATACCAAAAAATGTGCCATTATCCCCTTTGAGAAAAACCTGGTTCCCCATGAATTACAACATCAATGGTAGTCCACTGAACACACAAGGCGTTATAAGATTTCTGGGAACACAGATTGACAGGAACCTCTCTTTTGACCACCGCATTGCCACTGTGGTCAGAAAGTCCTTCTGTGTGGTACATCTCATTACTAAGGGTTTTGTATCCAGGAAGAAAGAGGTCATTGTCTCCCCCTACTTTTCCCTCATTAGGCCAATCATCAAGTACAATGCCCCATTTGGCATGTACCTCACTAGACACCTGCAACAACTGGAGAGGCCATAAAAGTACCGCACAAAGAGGATCCTAGGCCTTAAACTCTTGTCCTATATGGACAGACTCAAAAAAACTCCAGCTACTCTCTGTCTCATATCGCCTACTTAGATGCAATCTCTGCTTTACTTACAAAGCCATGTCTGATCCATGTCTGATCCAGCTCTGTTAGAAATGCTACATCTAAAGAAATCCCAGTCTCTCCACACCACATGCTCCAGAGACCTCACCCTCATTACCATAATCAATAGTACATGCTGGAGGGACAGGTTCATAGCCCAGAGACTGCCCATGCTATGGAATAGACTTCCCATACATGTCAAGCAGAGCACCTCATTGGCCCTCTTCAAGAAAAATCTTGATGAGTGGATGGGAAATAGAAAATTCACCCCGGGGATCACTCCAGTGGCTCTACTCGACAGAGACACTCGGAACTAAGGTCGGGTGGCACATTGCCATGGTAATCCTATGGGCTAGGTTTGATCAGGCTCCAGGGCCATTAGCCTAGTACACACCTATGAACCTATGCTGTTAAAAACTAGCCTTAAACTTGGATGTCTTGATAAAATCAAGCCTTTTCTATCTGATAATACATGTAAATCCATAACTCAAAGCTATCTACTCACTAGTCTCCTGAATGCATAGTCAGTTTTGACTAACCTACTGTTGTCTTTGCTAGCCAAACTGGAAGAATTATATAAGAAGATTACAAAGTTTACAAGTAATTTACATTAAACACATCACTGTTTTGCACGTCAGTCCCTTAAGTGGCTGGAGCTACCTAAGCTAATAACTCACACTTGCATTGAAACTGCTTAGAACATTCTCTGCTGTCCTGACAGAGATTCTGCCACCAACCACTCAAGAAACTGGTGCTTACCTAACAGAAATCTGCATTTACTGAACCATCGCTCACAAAAAATGTTTAGATTTCTTGAGTAAACACTATTTTTTTAATCAAATTAACAACAGGTAGAAGCTGTTTGCAGCCTCAGTCAATATGCCTGAAAACAAACCAGGAAGCAAGGTATAACACAAATATTTCAAAAAAATAATAAAAGAGCTACAGGGAAATGTTCCAGAAAGCAATGAGGAAGTCTACAAGAGAAGGAAATACAGTACAGTTAAAACATCGTGGTGAAAGTCATGAGAGAAAATGCATCTCTACAGTTTCCTTTCATAAGTGTGTCATTTTTATTGCTTCAGATCTAATATGGGAGGAGAATACATACTTCATCCGTAACGTTTTTTTTTTGAATTGTAAATCATTGTTTGGGCCTGTTTTCACTGGAGCAATGAAGAATGTTAGGGCAGAGCTGTCCATGTGTGTATGTTCATAAGTCTCTGTGAGAGGCTGTTTGTCATTTGTTTGTTTTGCAAAATTTGATCTTGATTGATTGGGTTATTTCTTTCTAGGGCTGACTGTACTCCAGGTAGATTTGGGGCAGGAGAGAGAATCTTTTCCAGAGGCCACCTCCATGTCCTTTCTGACAGGTCTGATCCTACAATTGAATCTTGACACATTCTTCTTAGGTTTGGGAGTTAGAAGAGGCAGCTACACCCTAAATGTGAGTCTTCTTCATCCCCTAATGAATCTCTTCCCCTCTGAACTGATTCTTGCTCTGCAGTATAGAGGTAAAGCATGACTTAGCTGTTTCTTCCTTTACATGGCATTCAGGTTCCTCAAAATACACTTTGTTGGCTCTGGTTGAAGTCTTACAATATTCACTTTACCAGTTAATCTACCGTACTTCATACTAAACATCACAGTTAATGGTTTTTGGTCTAGTAATACATTTAATGAGGTTTTTGCAGTCCTCGCTTCTTTGTCTCCCAGTGGGCTCATAAACCTATTGAAACTCTGGGGGGACTGACTGCTGTTTTAATTTGTGCTGTTATTCAAATCTGCCTTTTCCTCCTAATAGGGTCATAGATCTGCTAAGCTTCAACCTTAGGGATTTATAGATATATTAATGTCTGAAAATGGTCAATAAGCCTTTAGCAAGTTAAGCAATAATTTCCCATATTTTGACAATACACCTTTTTGTGTATATATATTTATATATATATATATATAAAGTAAAAATAAAACAATTTAAATAATATATCGAAAGAAATGCTTCATATATAAAACAAAATATTTTTCCATCATTGTAACTTACTATTATGATCATTATTCCAAATGTGTAATAGTATCTAGTTCTTTTAAAACTTTGTGGAGATTCATGCATTTTAGGACTCATCAAAAGCTAGCAGAAGCTTCTAAGTCCCTGAATATCAGTTATTTAATTGACTCTCCAAATAAATGATTTCCTAGAAATATATTGGGAAGTGGCTAGACTAAACACTTAACTTCCATCTACATACAGAAAAAAACACACAAAGCTACATTAACTCATTTCTTTTAATGGCCAAAAAGGTCTAGGACTGCCATTGTTAAGGGAGTCTTCCTAGTTCAGCATGAATATAGCCTAGTCACATAGGTTCATAGGTACATAGGTTCATAGGTTCATACTAGGCTATCTGCCCAAGGGCATTTATAAGCCTAGCCCATAGTTATGTGGCTTTCGCCACCCCTTTAGTTTGAAGAAAACTATGCCTATTATTTTTCTGTGCCTCTGTCAAGCAGTGACACTGAAGTAATCCCTGGGTATATCTGCGATCTCCCATCCATTGGTCAAGATTCCTCTTGAACAAGGCCAGCGAGGTGCTCTGCCTCACATGTACCGGGATTTTGTTCCACAGCATAGGGAGTCTGTGGGTGATGAATCTGTCCCTCCAGCACGTTCTATTAATAACCGTGTCAAGGTTTAAGTCTCCCGCCCTTGTGGTTCTGAGGGATCTAGATTTTTTGAGGTGAAGCATATTCATCAAATCTGGGTTTGACATGGCCTTATATGTCAGGCACAGGTCACCTCTGAGCAAGTGGTATGCGACTGAATAGAGCTGGAGTTCTTTCAGTCTGGCAGCATAAGACATATTTTTGAGACCCTTTATCCTTTTGGTGAGGAACTTTTGGGGCCTTTCCAGCTGCAGCAGGTGTCGGGTCAGATACATTCCGAATGGGGCATTGTACTCAATCATAGGTCTAATGAGTGATGAGTACAGGGGGACGATGACCTCCCTAGATCTAGATGTGAATCCCTTCACGATCAGGTGGGCAATGTAGAAGGTTTTCCTAACTACTTTGGCAACATGAGTGTCAAACGAAAGGTTACTGTCGACCTGGGTCCCCAGATCCCTGATGACTTCTTCTGTGCTCAGTGGATTGCCACCTATATGGTAGCTAGGGGTAACCTTGTTTTTCCCGAAGGGTATGACTATGCATTTCTTGGCGTTTAACTTTAGGCCATGGCTCTGGCACCAGTTATCTGTTTCTGTGAGGCCCTTCTGAAGGATATCTGTGTCAGATGTGTTTTCGACTATGGCGCCCAGTTTGCAGTCATCTGCAAACTTTGTCAGCCATAACCCTCCTGTGTTTGCTTGTACTTCAGAAAAGTAGATGCCGAACAAGAGTGGTCCCAGGACTGAGCCCTGTGGGACACCACTTGTGACAGGCTTTGAGTCTGACATGGCGCCAGCAACTCTGACCCTGTGGGATCTGTCACTTAGCCAGTTTGCAACCCATCTTGTGATGTATGGGTTTACATTTAAGCTGATGAGTTTTTCGATGATACCTGAGTGGGGTATTGTGTCGAAGGCCTTTGCCAGGTCGAGGTAGGCTGTATGGACTGCCTTGCCCTCATCAATGGCCTTGGTGACTGTTTCGAAAAAGTCAACCAAGTTTAAGAGGCATGATCTGCCTTTGACAAAGCCAAACTGGGATGGATCCAAAGTCTGCAAGTTCCCTATGTCTTTATTTATGAGTTCCATTTTGATCTTCTCCATGGCTTTGCAGATAAGGCTTGTCAAGCTAATGGGATGGTAATTTCCAGGGTCGGTGGAGGCACCGCCCTTATGAAGTGGGACCACAGTCGCCGTGCGCCACTTCTTGGGTACGTATCCTGAGGTGAGGCTAAGATTAAACAGCTGTCCTAACTGCGGGTTTAATTCCTCATTGAGTTCGTGGAACACACAGCCGGGGACACCAATCGGTCCCATGGATGCTGTGTTTTTTGCCTTGGAGAGAGCAGTTCTCACCTGGGCGTTGGAGATGTTTGGGGGGCTACAATCCTCTGGTATAGATATCTCTCCTTTTGGGGGGGGGAGAAGTTTGCACTGAACCTGTCAGCCAGTATGTTGGCAATGTGTGTAGGTTCAGTAATCTTCACATCATTTTGAACTAATTCTGAGCATATCTGGGAGTTTCCTCCTAGGTTTCTAACATAGCTTAAGAAGGCCTTATGATTGTCTTTTGAGTCCTTGGCGATTTTTCTCTCAAAATTTGCCTTGGATGATTTTATGAGAGCTTTTAGTTTTTTACTTATAATGATCAAAGGTGTCTTACCTTTCAAGGATTTTGCTCTATCTTGTAGTAGCTTCCTCCTTTTGTTGTAGAGCTTGTTTATGGCTGGGGTCCACCAGACTGGACGCTTGCCTTTGGTACAAAGAGTCTTAGTTTTGTTTGGGATTGCCTGATCCATGCAGTCCTGTAGGTGCTGGTAGAAGGCATTTGTAAGTGATTCAGCGGTTTGAGTAATGTTTACCACTGGCTCAGGGGCCGTAAAGGAGACCACACTAGTTTTTAGAAGTGTGAAGTCGGCTTTTGAGATGTTTTTCACTGTGGTCTTTTTTATTTCAGGTGGGGGCAGGATGAGGACCTCCAGCGAGATTAGTTTATGATCTGATCTCACCAGTGAGGGGCATACTTCCTGTGTTGAACATTTTGATCCCATGTTCGTGATGATGAGATCAAGTATGTTTTCTCCTCTTGTGGGGATGGTGACTAGTTGTTCCATGGCATTTGAGTTTATGAACTCCAGGAACCTTTGGGCTAGAGTGTTTGGGCTTGAATAGTGTTCCCAGTCTATATTAGGGTAGTTGAAATCACCTAGTATGATGGTATTTGGAGATACATTTATCCCCTCCAGTGTTTTCAGGAAGACCATGTGAGGTTCCTGAGTTTGAGAAGGTGGCCTGTAACATGCTACAAATTGCAGAGCAGTCTTGCCTATGGTTAATTGCACCTGGATGGTCTCCGATGCATCGTGCGTTGCCACCAACCTTGAGGTGTGTGTGTCCTTTATGAATATGGACACCCCCCCTCCTTTCTTGGTATTGTCCGGATTTTGGGGCCGGAACGCATGATATGAGGTGAAACCTGATAGTGCTGGGGTGCTCTCAGGAGCCTTGAACCAGGTTTCTGTCACAGCACAGACATCGATGTTCTCCATACTGAGAAGGGCCCCGAGTGCATGCATCTTGAGATTGAGACTTCTGGCATTGAGCAGCATTACCCTTACAGACCATCTCTGATACAATTTATTTCATTACTCCCACCCAAAAACACAACTGCCTCAATCTCTATAAAGCTAAATGTCTTCTAGACAGAAAGCAGACATCTTACTTGGATCCATACCTTATAAACTCCTAAAACATGAAACAGTCTCATGTCCAGCAAAAACACTGCCTGCCAAAACCTCGTCTTAACCACAGAAGTCTCTCATGCTCAACATCTAGCCTGCTGACTTAAAAAACAAAACTGTATTGCACTAATTGTGCTTTTACCATTCTTGTACCAAAACTCTTAGAATCTCTTCCATCTCTCCTTAGTCTTGTTCTCCTATTTCAAATTTAGTCCTCAGTTCAAAAATCATCTCCTCGAACCAGCAAAATGTAGGTGTTTCCTGTTTTAATCCTTGCTCCTGTCCATTCCCTTCATCTCTTAAATATTAATTGTAATAGAGTGTTAAAGTCCACAATAAAACACAAGGACCCCATAAAGTGTACATACACATTACTCATGGATACCAGGCAGATATATAAGATGTAATGAATAAGAAACCAATGCCAAAAAGAAAATATAATGCAAAGTCTAATGTAAGCAATGCTAAGCATTGCACAGGCCAGCTTAGGAGGTGTAAGCAATGTTTAGGCCAGCTAACTCATTTTGCCCAGTGGTATACCCCTTTAAACAATGCCAGTCTTAGGTAAGCAGGTTTGCCCATAGCTTAGCCTTTTCAAAACTGGCCAATCATGGAAAAGTGCGGGAAATCGGCCCTTCTTAAACCCAGCAGGGGGGAATACATCTCATAACTGGTTGTAGCTTCCCTTTGCAGGCACCATGTTAGGAAGGGGAGAGGGAGTGCACTTTCGGCCGCAGTGCTGGTGCATCCAGGAGTCCAAAGTGATGGCAGGACTCCTTGTCAAAGACCATGAGCAGAGACTGCTGCAGGGCCAGTACCAGGGTTCCCAGTATAAGGTGGAAGCCTGGGACCATCTCGCCCATGACCTCACCAGTGCCACTGGCATACCCCAAACTGATGAGCAGGTCAGGCATCACTATGCAGACCTGAAGCAGTGTAAGGGGGACCTCTTGGAGCGGTGGATCCAAAAGGCTAGAATGGCAGGGGATGTCCCAGCTGTGTGAAAGTATTACCCCACTATGTGTGTAATAATTGCCAGCTCATGTATATCATGGATAGGTATGGCTAAATATTCCTTTTATGTCCTCCATAGCTGCAATGGAGCAGGCCGTGAACCAGGAGGCCCATGGAAGTCGCCTGGAGAGGTTGTGAGGCAGGTCAGTAATACTCTTGCATGTACTGTCATAGGAATTAAATCTAAAAGTATTAGTAAATGAATTGTCTGTATAAAACCTGTATTGTTTAAGGCAAGTACTGCGTACACCGGAGAATATGGCAGGAAGAGTTTCATATAGTATGTACATAAATAAAAGCGTAATAACCTGACAATAAAGGTCTATCTGCTGGACTGCATGTGTATACTCTGGTATCATATGGTAATGTAGAATTGCAATCACATAATAGCACTGTTGTATTAAGCACTGTTATCCACACCATGCACCATAAATAGAATGTTTAGGAATGCCTGTATCTGACTGGTGTAATCCCCAGAGGCCATTTAGTACAAATGAGTGACACACAGAAAACAGGGAAAAGCAGACAACAAAACCCGAATAGCACATGCAACTGAGATAGGAACTGCTGTATTTTTAGCACACACACAGCCATGGTTCAAATCCTGCCAGTGGTAGTAGTCTGCATACAGAATCATACCCCACAACTGTACAGATATGTCCAGTGAAGTGGCCCATGTCTGTTGCCTGTTAACCTGTCCCCCTGGGAAATCAGTGGGATGATCCCAGACATATAGGCAGCAAATAGGAAATACAATTGATTGACACACATCTATGAGAACAAAGCGGACACACTAGCAACTCCCCAAAACCTTATGAGAGTAAGAAGCCATGTATGTCCCATTTACACCCCCATGTTGTCAAGCTGTGGCCAGAGTGTGTACAGTAATAGAGTGAGATGTATGTGCATAATAGTAATGTGGAATCTGGTACTGTGTGTGGCAACATTCAGGTAGTGCTAACAAACATTTCTCCCACAGGTCTGTCAGATACCAACACTGTGCCCAGAAATACAAGAATGATACCCTGTACTGGTACTGTTTACATTGGTATTGTATGGCATTGTGACTGATGCAGTTGCTCTGAATAATGAGGTATTACACATCACTGTCACCCACGCTGTCCTACAACATATAACTGTCTAGGAAATCTGTATAAGAGTGTTATAATACAAGGTCAGAATGCAAAAGCACAGGAGAATTATAAAACAGAAAGCAGATAGGAGATATACAGCAATATCTATATAGCACACACAACTCTGATGGACAGTGTTTAAGTTGTAGCAGATGGTCTTAATCCTGTGAGTGGAAGTAGGCTGCATACAGATTCATACCCTACAACTGTACAGATAAGACCAGAATGTCCAGTATATGGGCCCATATCTGCTGCCTGTCCCCCTGGGAAGTCTGTGGGATGATCCCAGATGTTTAGCAAGCAAACAGAAAATACAAGTGATTGTCAAACATCTATGAGAACAAACCTGTCACTGTAGCAACTGCCGAAACTGTTAGGAGAGTAATAAGCCAAGTATGTCCTATCTACACCCCCGTGTTGTCAAGCTGTGACCAGAGTGTGTACAGTAACAGAGTGAGATGTATATGCATAATACTAATGCATAAGCTGGAACTTAGTGTGGCAACATTCAGGTAGTGCTAACAGACATTGCTACTACAGGTACGTTGGGTACAAACACTGTGATGAGAAATAACCTTTATACCCTGTACTGGTACTGTGTACTCTGGTATTGTAGAGAATTGTGAGTGTTGCAGTTTCTCTGAATAATAAAGTATCACTGATCAGCCACCCACACTGTGCGGGTCTATATTAGAACACCGAACATTTGAAATGTCGAGTGTTCTAATATCGACCCATTTTCATTGAACGCTGAAAATATTTAAGTAACAGGAACCCAAATTCTTTCCTAGGAAAAGAATTTGGTTGTCAGTTTCTTTTGCTTCGGTATTTTCAGCACTCTGGTGGAAAGTTACAGGTCGGGTTCAGGTAAGTGTGCGATTGTGTGGACATGTGGGTTAGGGCGGGTTAGATGAGTTAGGGTTAAGGCACGGGTGAGGTGACTGTGCGATAGTGATGGACCTTAGGGTTTGGGTTAAGGTAAGTGGATAACTTAAACAAACACAAACAGGGTGGTCACGAAGGTAGTAACACTTGCACCAGCCAGATAAACACGACTTTAATTGTGAGCGCTTTCGAAGGGGCTAATACCCCAACTTCATCAGACAATTTTACATACAAAAAACACCTTCTATATATATATATATATATATATATATATATATATACACAATGCAATTAATCTAATAATTATATAATTACTTAATTGGTTAAAATACAAATTCATTGTCCTGGGGTTAACTCATTACTATACTTTAAGTAAGAGGCACGCAACCTCATAATCAAAATTCCTTAAAAATCACATATTAAAACCTTGATTACAACTTAAAAAATACCAATGCATACATGTATTGCCATATTAATCACTTCCTGCGTTCCAAACAATGAACCAATGTGAATATTTACTATTATAAAATACACATATTTACTATGAATGCCTTATATAATGTATTGGCATTAATTCAAAGACAAATAAAAAAAACAGCGCTGATGTTATTGGGTTACTTTAAAACAATATATGGTCCTGCATATAGATGTGTATAAATACCCTTTTATTATCATAATTTTATTGTGTATATGTTTACATAGACACAAACTACATCGCTAACATTCAACCTTCCTCCCTTATTTTTGAGAAGACATATGGCTCTCATATCAAAATAACATGTTACGACTCATATTTTTTGTATATGGTATGTGTTAAAAATATGTATTAAAATTAACTATACTTTATACTTACATAATCTAGAAGCACATGAATTTTCTTTGTCAGTGCTTTCTTACCTAGATAGTGCCTTAAGCTTTAGCACACACTTAAAAGAGGCATATTCATTGAGTCCCGGGGGGGACATGAGCTGACGTTCTTATCTGCCAAAATACCTCTTCTTGTTCTAATCGAAGCTGCCATGGGCCACCCCTCAAGTCGTTTTTAACCTGTTGCAATACTACAAATGTGAACCCATGATCTGGGTGTTCTAAGATGTTTGGCTTGTGCGTTAGTGTTATCCCTTTTATTCATAGCATATTGATGTTCATAAATTCTTTGTTTTAACTTTCTTTCAGTTTTACCAATATAATATGAGGGGCACATTTCACACATTGTTGCATAAACTGCATAAAGGTAAGTGGATAGTTAGTGGTATATGTATAGTTTAGTGTAGGGTTAGGTGTAAGAGTTTAGGTGTATGTCTGTGGATTGCTGTTTGTTTGGTGTGCTTGTATTGTGTGTATGTGTTTTGGAACAGCAAATTTTTTCCCTAGGAAAAAATTCGCTGTTCTGAATGTTTGTGTTTTGTATTTTCAATTGCTAGGGTTCAATATTAGAACACTCAACATTTTGAATTTTCGGTGTTCTAATATAGACCCCACTGTGCTACATAATATAACTGTGTAGGAAAGCATGTATATGCATGTGTCAAGTCACTAAAGGTTGAAAAGGGCAATAGTCTAGATATGTCCTGATACACTTGCATGTGGTCAAGACATGGCCAGAGTCTGTGCAGACAGAGCTTGATAGCTATGTGCACATCATCAACCCGGAATCTAGGAGTATGTGTAGAAACAGTTAGTGAGTGTTAACAAACATTCCCTCCACAGGTATACCAGGTAAGAGGTATATACTGCAGGTAAAACCAGTTCATGTATAATAATGATGACAGCCATATCACCATCCAAACTAAGGTCATAGGGTAGTGTAGTAATACTTGTAATTTACAGATAACAGCACTGACTAGGAAAGTAATGTGGACTACAGGAATATACTAGTTGTTAATTGACATCCCCCCCCCATATCTCCAACAATAAACTACATACCCATCTCAACTGGTATGTAATGATGCCAATGTTATGCTTATGTTCTATTGGTTGATAAATACTTTTATTTGTTCCCATGCATGTGCTATATTGAATGATTCCAACATTGGTGGCATGGTGCCATCAGTGTACCTGCATGCTGTTTTT